>NW_018408441.1:556769-564302 GCF_002113885.1 Mizuhopecten yessoensis
CATCATGGCTTTAAGTCATATAAAAATTAAAACGACGGGATTTTCCAATAAAAATATGCACATCATCAAGTATTCTTCTATTTGTAAGCCCATCACAATCAGGACAGCCCTGGAGAAGAATGTTTTTATCAATGTGGTTGTGGTTTCCATAACTATTAAGAGAAGTGAACAAAGTTGTTCTTTGATTATTAAAAAAAGGACATTCCAAAAAGTAATGAGATACTGTTTCATGTTCAGCAGAGCAGGTACAAGCAGGACTATTAGTAAGATGGTCATGGTGTAAATCATAATTTAAATTACTGCAAGAGTTTTGAAGTCGACATAGAATAATACTTGCTCTTCGGTTACCTTCTGTTTTGAAAATTGAAACAGATTCACTATCAGAAATAATATCTTTATTCAAATATTTTTTTAATGCTGCAGGAGAGGGAGAATTAAGAAGATCAGAATTTGCAATGTTAATTGTGCGGCACATTTTGATATATTCGATATATTTCATTCAGAAGCAGCCATACTCATGGGTTTATGATAATTCTAAAACTTTCTGCTTTCATAGGACAGAAATAATCCGTATTTTAGGTCATATTCAGCGAGTACGAATATCAAGTTTCCTTTGACAAAACCACTTTCTATTGGCAATGTCGTATCTGAACAATGGACAAATATGATAATATCTAATTCTCTGTGACGTTTGGTGAGACCGAGAGTATAAAAAAACTAATTCAGAGTGAAAATTAAATCTCTCAACAAACTTACACAAAACACTTTCATTTCAAGCTTATAGGAGCAGTGATGATTCAGTAAACAAAGTTTGCTCAACTAAACGTTCAAAACGCAACGTGAAACGGATATGTCAAAAACACAAAGAAAAAGCAGACCTAAAACATGAAAAAAGATGTAAATTCTGGACACGGGAAGACACCAATCACAATGAAAGACAATAATTTAATATACAACATAGGCTAAAAGGTGTTTGTGAAGAGTTAGCGTTTCATTTGTCTTAATCTTAATATGGATTGTCATAGAAGACAATGGATATCAACTTAAATTGTATTATGAAATACATGGAAAATCTCCCCCTGTCGTGGAGATGTGACAGCGAAATATCCAATTCGAGGAGAGATTATGTCGGTTATCTAACCCCAGGTTCAACAAGGGTTAGAGAACCAAATAATCACCCCGATAGCTGGAGATATCTCTGTGTTACACCCTCAAGGTAGGAAATGATTATTCTTCTTACATCCTATTATTGCAGTCACATTAGTAGCCTGTCATGTTCGTAAACAAAAGCACTTGTGGTGTATGAATATCGCTATTCGCTTTTTGTGACATCACAATTTAGTGGGTGTTGTCTTGCAGGAGGATATATATCCATGAGGGGTGAAAAGCTGACTCTTCTGACTTAAATGGGAGATACATCAATAAAGGATGGGAAGAATGTAGCTTATCAATGATTTAACTATTCAATTGAACCTTATTTGTTTTATGACAATTGCAAAACAAGTTCTGTCAATTTGTTAATATCAATCACTTTTTTTAGCTCAGATTGTAGTGCGTCTAAGGGGGTCTTAGAGTGGGAGCAAACTGGAATAAAAGGAGAAATCCCATTACTTATTAAGACTTATTAAAGATTATTTGAACTAGACTTCTTAGGCAAGAACGTTTTCTTAACTTGGTCGATGGAAACCTGAGGTTTAGTTGAGCTAAATAACGGGGGTGGCTAATGGTTTGTATAGCACGCTACATACATTTCGGGCTTACCTGTGATCAATATATCTGTGTACTAACCTTGACAAAGATCAACAAAAATAGATTCGAAACATATTTAAAGTCTACGCGATCATATAGATTTATAGAATTACATTCACGGCTTACATTTAAACAGTTCGAATTATTTTAAACTAAGTTTAAACTAAATAATAGATGTCATCATAACCCACCTTTCCTCTACTGTCAAATTGTTGATGATATTGCCTATACAAAACTTGACCAGTGCTTATAATAATAATATAAACAGTTGCATTGCAACAAATATATTGTTGTTATTGACTACAAATTAATATATGCACGGAGTTAATTCACTTCATTGTATATCAATGAAATACCACAATGTGATGTATTTTGTGCATAAGATTCCTATTTTATTTAATAAATCAAAGATAAAATTCGATAAATCCTGTTAGACCTTTTAAAATATGTCCATTCGGTAAATCAAGGTATGTAACAACGTATGTGGGAGGATAAATAGAGGAGACCTAGACTACATGTAAGCATTGGTGTAACACTGTATACATACTCACATGCAACGAATATTACAAATACACCGAGGCCCACATATGGGTTGTCTTCAACACCATTACCCACCTCTGCTTTACATTGACACATACTTTAATAGAGCATAGCTTTAGAATTTAATCAAAGGCCACAATTGTTTAAAAATAATGCATTACATAATACGGTGCGTTTGACTTTGTAAGGATATATATATTTATATATATTGTTTTTTTGAAAGTATTTTTTTTTGTCTAACGTTTACCGATATTTGTTATATAACACGTGCTCTGGTTTATCGATCCCCACCTACTTAAGTGCATATTTCCTTTCAATAACTTAAGCATTTTATATATTGCATTATTTCATCTATAAGTCTTTATGATAGCTTTGCACCTAGATCAGGCATTGGAAAATGTTCGCTATAAGCCTGTGTTGGTAAGTCATCAAATATACAGAAAATAGAGTAACTAGTATTGATAAAGTCATAACATTAGATAACAAGTACACTTATTACCATGCGTTCTTGTATAGAAAAAAAACTTACAACCTGTCTTTCAGCAAACATTGACTACACATTAACATTTGTATAAATGCTAAGTAAGCTATAAAACGTACCGCATCCTCATTGCACAAGGACAAACTTGGATCACAAAGGCGATAAAACATGAAAAGAATAGTAGCTGAGAAGACACCAAAAAAACGAAACTGATTATGAACTCTTACACACAATGAGGGCATCACATCTTTCATCTGCCGAACATACCAGGCTATTGACATAGTCATGGACTAGCCTGTACAGCGGGTTTACATACAAAGGTAACCTCATGAATGACAACATGTTTGTATTGCGATAGAACAAAATGGATAACTAACTGTTGATATTCCCTTCTCTACATGTGATAAAACAAAATAGAAACATTTGAATATCATGAGTATGATATGGCTTCATAGATGACTACTGTGAAAGAGGTGTTTATCGAGCTATTTCAATTACCCTTTTCTTAGGGTTTACTTAAATTAGTATTCTGATTTTGTACCATGTACAACTTCCCCTGTGTTAACATTGAATCAGTTACTTCAGTTTTACAATAGGTTGGTGGCAATTCTAATTTAATGACATTATTTTTCATTGTCTAAATGGAACTTCGACGGTCCCGACACCTGCACTTCATTGTACGGTCTAAGACATTTAGGCTTTCCGGATAAAAGAGCACAACGTACAGACAAATTCCGGACAGTGCAGAGTGTTCCACAGTAAATATTGTGTAGTCACTTTATGGAACCCTTCGCAAGACTCTCCCTTACCCTATTACAGAGAGAACAAATCTGTCAATCAATCTGATATGTACGATTTTTTCCCGGTAACACATTCAGTGAATGGGTTTGACCGATTTGATCTCCGGTCCGGTTTCCGTTCCTAATGTCTACGGTAAATACGTGTACTAGCGGACAAGTTACTTCAATTAAACACAGAATTACTTACACCTGTCATAGTAAATTTGAAATGTTTATATTATAATTTAAAGTAATTTTTGACCTCTCTCCCAAGTGAAATGATTTGTTGACGAGATTCGGCCTGGTATGACAAACTTGTTCCTTAAATGTACAGGTATTGAATTGAGGTAAGTAATCAGCTACTACCTGTATGTTATCGGCCCTACCTGTACTGGTGATATAGGGCGTGGATCTAGGGATCCTAATGACTTACACAGCAAACCTTGGCCCCATATAATAATGTATACGTATTGTGTAGTAAGGAAAATATCAGAAGAGAAATTGAAACCGTTAAAT
The DNA here is from genome assembly GCF_002113885.1 of Mizuhopecten yessoensis. Taxonomy (NCBI): domain Eukaryota; kingdom Metazoa; phylum Mollusca; class Bivalvia; order Pectinida; family Pectinidae; genus Mizuhopecten; species Mizuhopecten yessoensis. Next base: position 560,835 of record NW_018408441.1, read on the forward strand.
AATCTTTGAAACACATTATCAATATAATGATGTCTTTGAACACAACATATTATTAATAGATACGGAGAGATTGGTCATCAAGTACACTAACTTTGATAGATTCTTAATAATACGAATCAACTTATAAAACTTACATATATAATCTATTGACTGAGTTATGTAAAACAGTGTTTGTACCGTTTTACATTTTGAGTGTATAATAAACACATGCATGTGGGTATTAAAAAACTTTAATGATTTATTAACTAATATACTCAGATTTTATTGAAATACTTTGAATACTTTTCGTACCGAGTTATCTTTTCGAGAATTTACCAAGCACATTCTTTCAAACGCATGTCTGTAAATTCGTGTTGTTGGCCAGTGTAAAAGAGTAGGAATAGAATGAGTATTTATCAAAATGTTGTTGACTACATAATTCATTGACACATATTAAATAATAATTTAAATGACACATATCACACATGGAGCTAGCTAGGGGACATGAGTTTTTAAAAGACGGGGTTCCACTTAATCACTTAATAAGTTTAGAAAAAGTAAATTTATCAAATTAAATAGAAAAAAAACAATATCGACAATGAAACAAACGTCATTTTTAATATATAGCTGTCATAAATTATCAACATGACATATTGTGCCCCTGCCAATGTTGAAGAGAGCCGTTGTAAATTGTCCGCTTTATCGTACCTGTTATGAAATTAGGGCTTAGAACTTTTGAAATGTGAACAACTTGTTACTTGTCAACGTGCATTAGTCAAATGTCGTACAGCTCCGCCAGTTTGTATATAGAAAACCTTTTCTCTCGGTGTGTAACTTTCCATTCACCTCTACCCGTCATATCGTCTCACTGATACGCTGTAAAACGCGCGTCTATGTTATCTTATAAGACCTCACTCACAAAACTAATATACAGCCTGATAAATTAACGGGAAATGGCAACACACGGGTCAGCAGTTTGAATATCTACTTTATACAATTGAATTTACATTCAAACTGTAATCAGTTAAATACTAACCACATGTGTACGACACAGGTAGTGTACATGTATGGTATACGTTTGGTACGCTGTCAATCTAGCGATCATCACACCAATACCATATACGAATCGCCTTGTGCTACTTCAAGGTGTAGGAAAACTAACGGCACTACCTCACCTGTCAGACCCGTGATATCACTAACAGGCTGTGGACTAAAGTATTACACGTACAATCGCTAACACAGAGGACGTAGATAACATTAAAACGATGGAATGGTCATTACGAGATGTCGGGCTCTTTGATGTCTGTTAAGATACACGTTTATTGCTGTTTAGTATCAACAGAAAAAGACATGCACGGTTAAAGGACGTAATAACAAATTTCAATCAATAGTATGTGATACATAAAATTGCTTCACATCTTCCCTAGTGGTTGTACAGAACAGAATATGTTATTCAAAGAGTCGAATTTTGGAGATTGTATTTGACCATGGTATGGGATGTACAAAAGAACGCTTACAGCTCGTGCCAGGCACATGTCTGTTGGTGATAGGGTTTGTACTAACGATAACCAGTGTAGCATCTGCTCACTGGTGTCATTCAGAGGACAAGACGCTGTATGTCGGACTTTGGGAAATATGTTTCCTCGTGAAAGCATCGGAAGTACAATGTTTCGAGTTCCGTGAGCGGGATTATACACCTAGTAAGTATAATATCATTAACAGAAATATGAAAAACAATGTGTATGCAGCGAAAACCAAGCAATTAATGCCATATTGTCATACAAATACATTGCACATTTTTTGATATACATTGTCATATATTATTGCCATGATGTTATACATAAGACCAATGTCACTCTGCAATCCATTGTGTCATACTGCGATATGTTATCTTACTCTAATACAATATGTCATGTCCAATATTGTAATGAAATATCATGCTAAAACACTTTGTCATAATATAACACATCAACGTACTGTAATAAATTGTTACTGTATACTACAGTGTCATACTGTTACAAATTGTGTCACTGTAATCCATTATATTGTAATACCCACTGTCAATCATTTAAGTTATATATTTGATACAATGTTAACAGGTTTTTGTTATTAGACAATGCAAGAGATATTTAAGTGTAATGATGTATTATGTCATGTCGAACGATAAACCATTGTTTAGCTATCATCAATTGTGCTATCCTGCATTATAATAACATATATACAATAAGCCACAAGGTGAAACATTGTGTTAAAATGTTTTATAAATATACAGTGTCTCATAACTCTCATTAAACTAGGTTATAAATGAATCCCTATATAAATAACTTCTTGATCTTATTTTTGTTTCCTGGAAAAGGATGACATATTTCGGTGTCGTTCTAAAAACTCATATCAGTTAAACCAGATACTTCGATCTTTTTCTCATACAAACGATTTATTTTTACATTTTGTTTATATATTTTTGTGAATGTTTATGTATTGGGTTCTTTAAAACTTAATGAGTTAATTAGCCCTTTAAACAACAAAACAGGATATGTTAACAGTGGGTTAGTCCTGACACTAACAATGAAGTCATATATAAACAGTCCTTTGGTATTGTATACTACCAATAAAATAACATTTAACAATGTGTTAATCCTGACAATAACAATGAACCTATAAGTTAACAAAAGTTCTTCAGTACTGTTTATATGTTAACAACCGGTTAATGTTTGAACAACTATAAAATTATACTCTTATAGTCCGCTAGTACTCTAAACAACAAAAATAGTTATTAGTTAGCAGTCGGTTAGTAACATTAACATCTATGAAGTGATATGACGACAGTCCGTTATCATTGTAACAACAATAACGCAACGTTACCTATTGTTTGAGTGTATATAGATTATTTTACCCTTTTTTAGACCGATCAGGTCTCGGAACAGTATTTTACTTTGTAGAATAGGTGTTTTAAAATTATTTATGTTAACTGTTTAATCCACCTATGTACTTTTTGAAATTGTGAGCGAGTAATTCTCCTATAATTTACATTACATTTCTTTCCGTATTTCATACAAAGGGCCTGTTTCCAGTAATGTTAATTCTCCATAGGAGCCTGCCCCCGTATAATTTCTTATCTAGCTCAACTACTGTTTTTTTTCTTTTCCGAAGAATAATTTTACACCTTTCCGACACCCAGATTTCATAATTTCAGTGAAAATGTACTTTTATAAAGTTGTCAATTTCAGCATCAAAGACACAAGTTCGTAAATAAAAGAAGGTTATCTCGAAATTGTAATTAGCAACATAGTATAAATTTCTTTTCATAAATATTTCCAAAACATCGTGTTTATTCATAATACAAAAAAAATAAAAAATAAATTTGAAGAAAATGCACTTGCAGAGACACAATTATGAAGAAAAAAGCCATAAAATTGCAATTTTCTCCCGTTATATAGTTTTGGATGCAAATTTCCATCAGAAAATCGGATAGAGCTTTACTTGTTTCAT
>NW_018408441.1:565965-603011 GCF_002113885.1 Mizuhopecten yessoensis
ATTTTTTTTATGAAAAAGTGTTTCTCTCACTTTTTTTCATATCTGTGTACATATTCTCAACATACCGAGCAAATACTCTCGTTTTTTTGTTAATTATCTAAAGAAAGTCGAAAATCGGCAATTCAACCATAGGCTAATTCAACCCAACATTTGAAAATGTTCCACCACTTACATTTTGATGATTTTTCCTCTCATCAATAGCATATTACGTACTGTTTAATAGGATAAAAATTGGTTTGCATCCAACGCCCATAAAAGGGTGTATTCTCTAAAAAACACAGTTTTTGTGTCTAAAATGTTATCATCGAAAATGGCATTTTTGAGATTGTTTCTTCCATAAAACAGCCAAATGGCGCGATGGAAACATGATTTTTTGTCACAATCACAATGGGTTTTGACCATTTGTAGAACAAATTCATACAATTTCTTCCAAGTGTGTTATCAGATATGCATGAATGTTTGTAGAATTGATAAAAATATTATTTTCTTTGAAACTATGAAAGTAAAATTTCCTATTCTTATTTATTTTACTCAGATATGCGATTTTAGTTACCCCTACCCCTTATTTTTTAATAAAAAAAATGCACATTTTTCACCATTTTTTGCAGATTAAACGCTTGATATAAAAAGAAACTGTATTAAACTTTTTTTTAGTATTCAATGAATCAAAAGAAAATGTGTTCTTTCTAAAACAGCCACAAAAATGGAGGGTCGGTGTGCTTCTTTTTTTGTCCCATTATTATTTGTGTTACATTTCACCTTTTTCGGGGTCAAAAATCAAAAGTGCTTCAGTTACCCTAATATGTAAAAAAAAATCAATAATATATAACTTTCCATTTTTTTGCATATCATTTTAATCATATTGAACATTATAAAGTTGTACAGCAAAATTGAACCTGCTACAATTTAAAATGGTGACACAATGACAATTTAGTGATCAATCTAGTGTCAAATTGGTCATTTTTTAAACATTCTTGTAAAAAATGTTCTACACACAACAGACATCTAGTTTTTTTACATGTTTTTCAGATGTGTGATTGCTATTATACCTATCATAATTTGTTAAATATTACAAAAACCCGTTACACCAGATCAAAACGAGACTTGAACGTGACTGAAACCTCAGAAGAGTACATCCTTAATGTAAACTGATATATTCTCTCTTGAAGTTTGTTATAAACCTTTTTAACAACGTATGTAGTTACTGTCTATATCTGATGACACGAGCAAGTTTCGTTCATCCTTAAACACGCCCGGGGCCGTGTACAAAAGTTACTTCAGTTCGGTAATAAATCGTATGCTTTAATGTTAAAGTAAACCCTGAAGTTCACCGACACTCTAGACTAAAGCCATTCACAATTGGCATTTAGCGGAAATGCACAATGATATGCGTGTTTGTTGATTGATTCGTTAATGTTGTAGTGTAAAATTTTACAACCGAGTCGTGTACAAAGCGCACGATACTCTATGGCCTCGAGTGCATTCAATCTGAAACACCATAAAGCATGATGCCCTGATAGTTTTATCAGCATGTTCCAATACAACAAAGGTAGCCGTATTACAGCTTGACCTAACTGTACATTTAGGATACGTGTTGGTAGTAATCACCTACACTTGAAATGGTATTGTTCTCTGCATGGCGATGTCCTGATAGAGGAACAAAACTTTGTCAAGCCTTTTATTTTGCATAACAATAAGTGTCTTACGACTTAGGAGCACAGCAAACATTTTACATCAACTGTTTTAAAACGTTTGATCACTTTGATGTTGTTGTTTACAGGTTTACTCGTACTTAAGGTACCTCAAACAATGGTTTGGACTACATACTTCCTTGTTAATGATATGTCGTTTTTTATTCATTAGCATCGTATCGTGTCATATAGAAGAGTACAGAACTGTTCGTTATTCACAATAAGATTCGTCAGCTCATCAAACGTGTTACAGTATCATCGGCATTCAGTAACCACTTCCAATGTATATTAACGGACATTGATTCAAATATAATTTAAATAGTTTAGAAGAAAGATGTTTAGGGCATGCACACAAGGTACTGGATATGCAAATGTTTCTTTTCAATCCATCTCCTCTATTTTACAGTTATAATATTCATCACAAGTGCTTTGTGTGTGATTGGCGCCATATTTGACTTTGTTGCTGTACTATGGGGTGTGGCTGCTATTTTCCAGAAGAAAAAGCGTGCATTCAAATGGACAAAGAAAGCAGGCATCATGGCTGTTTTATCAGGTACAAAACAGAAGATTTAGTTTCTCTACAAAACAGTACACATGGATATAATAAAGCGTATAGCTATGGATAATGTTCCTCAGAAGTTTGAAAATTGTCCTTATTTGTCTTCAAAAGAATATTGACCAAATGGTATAATGAATGGCGATAAAGAGGTCATGGTATTCTGTCGTTCGGCAGATATGCACGTACATAAACCATTAAGGGAAATAGGATGTGAGATGTATTTAAAATACTGGGGAATTTTTGTGATATCGTCAGCAAAGAAATAATCAATTAATAAAATTAATACACGAAAACTATTGTAATACCAGTCGAGTTTGCACATCCTTAAAGACAAGTGTTTGATAACTGACATGCCTCAAACTGCTTCAATGATGGTTTTATTGTTGTTCTAGATGTGTTGGTGGCCATTGCTGTATGTCTATACGCAGCTTCATATGAATCTATCCACTATCAAAAGATTCCACGATGGACAGTCGGGACTGATGTTAACCTTGCTTGGTCCTTTTATGTCGCCTGTGGAGCAGCAGTCACCATTCTTCTAGGAGCGACATTATCCATCTCCATAGCGCTGCAATCTTCACCTATTTCAACTGTCCACGTGACACCGATGACAGGACACAGCCCATCACCTCTGATGCACCCACCACCAAGCTCCCGAATCCCATCCCCATTCAGACTGCGTCCTCGTGCACCCTCGCCATTACCATTTTCCCGAGCTGCATTTCAGACCCCGAGGATGAACCATTCGCCCGTGTTTCCTTCTTGACGTAAAGTACGATATCTGTGTGTACCAGAGGCTGTTTGTTGTATAATTCAGTGCCAATTCGTCTTGCCAGCTAGTGTTACACCATCAACATTGTATTAAACATGGATATGTCATACCAAGTATTTTGTAGTTCAGTATAGACATTTTCGCAGTTTGACTTCCACAGATTGCAGTGTGAAAATGTTCGCTTAAATTATAACGCTATACATTTATGCATTTTCTACTGTGTATTAATGTTCGTGCAAGCATATTTTCGTTCATTAAGTGAATACATAATTAGCGAAAACAACATCCACCTTTTGGTAACAAAACTGTAACAGATAAGCAGGATATGTTAAGGAACAAAGACCTTGTAAATACAGACTTAATATATAACGACTGACAATGTAGAAGTTTCAAAAAACGAACTCAAATGTTAGAAGTATTTTGAAGTGTTAAATATCTCTTGGGCTGTGAATGTCAACACTTGCACGAAATTGGTACATGTTCACAACCTTTAAATCTGCGTATGTGTTGTATATGTGTGAATTGAAATGCATTTTTTAAACAAACATAATGATAAACTACACGTCCCAGTTTTTGAGATGTGAACAAACCCCGTATATTTTCTGTATTTAATAACTAGATATGTCAGAAAACTACAGCAGTCAAATCGTTGTTAGGAAATCTGAATGTATCCTGATATAGCACATTAAAAAGTTAAACAAGAGCAATAAAACAAGTCATACAGACAATTATTTAGAAGGAATTTTATTGTCTGATTTCCATACTTCATCATGTAGCAGCTTGAACAAAGTTTAACATGGTTAAGATGATTATCGTAACAGAAAAGATATAAGAAGCACCCACACAGTTACCTAAGGACGACTTTGCCCTAGCCCCCGACCTGAGTAGGAATATCAGTAACACATTTAATTCAACCATGACGATTTTGTTTCATTTAGAAAATTTCTCTTTCGTTGCACTTACGAATTATAAGCGACTTCATCTGTCATGTGTCTGGAGTAAAAACTTGAGAAAGCAAATAATATATTTTTATCCACTAATAACGTGTTACTTAACTGCTATTCCGTCTTTGCGTATTGCAGAGTGATCTTATCTTGGGAGCAGGTATTGATTGTTACGTCACTTGTTTGTGAGCGTTACGTCATCAATTTTTGAGAAAACGACGTAATTTCTCGCACAAACCAATGACGTAACATTCAATACCTGCTCCCAAGAGAAGATAACTCTGCAATACGCAAAGACGGAATACAATACATTAAATACAGTAGCAGGGTGCTAACACGAATGTTTACACATAGCGGTGGGTAACTTTCTCTAAGCCTGTATAGTAGTAACGGACCAAATCCTGGGAAACACTTAAAGCGTTACGTTAGTTGAGCGGGAGATATCACATTGCAGTCGACAGCAATGGAGTCTCTTCTCGGTCACTTCTCCGGTCTTTTTAAGTTTTGTGTCAGTGAGTGAACTACGCTCATGTAACTAAGGGCAATTAAGTAGTTTCTCGTAAGGAAGGACGCTTTAAAACATTCTTATTTATTTTATTGTCGTAATTGTTACTGATAAAAATGGATTGATTGTGAAATAAAATATTGTATGGTACAGAAATTGTAATTTTCTATATTTATCAGATTAATGAAATTGCATTACAGCTCTGAACAGTCGAAAGAGTACGACTGACAGATCACTTATACAATCCAAACAAACATGTTATAATTAAAAAAGAAAAATATGGGACAAACAATTGTTTTGACTTATTAACGTTGGTTATTATTAAATTCACTCACTAATGTTCATTTAAAAAAAATGGAAATTAATCAACGTCAGAGAGTCAATTCGATAACAACCATAGCTCGTTGGTGAACCTCTATAAAAATAACAGGCGTATACAAATAATACTCTGGTGGTCAATTATTCATTAAACAACACACAATACTGTTATTGATAAATACTAGTCACATTTCATATGCAAAATGTCCACACTATAGGTTCCCTTGCATTCGCAACAAAATCAATACAAAAATAACAGCACGGATTTCTTCTGTTAATAAAAATAGATTTGTGCCCCGAGTACGATCTTCAAATGAAAGCAAAAGTTTCATTACAAACAAATTGATTGATCAAACCATGATACTTTAAATGTAACATTAGGCTTTATACATTTATACATAAACTCATTAAAAATATTTACAAATCACTTAATTATATTTAGATTTATAAAACTATATTTACATTTACACAAGTAAACTTGTGTTGACAGCCACTGCAATAAATAAAGGATAATTAATTGATAATTGATAAAGCTGAATAATCTAGTTGAATAAAAACAAAAAAGTCAAATATGGACAGACAGTGAGTATTTAGTCTTTTACAAAATGTGTCTATCGCCTGACAACATAAATATACCTGTATATATATAATGAAATTTATTCATGCACACTATTTTTGTCAAATTGGCGATTATTCGATAGTTTATGAAGTTAGTTAAATGATGTTGAATATGCAAAGCTTTAAAGGGAAGAAAATGTCAATTATCTCAACTCAGCTCTCCAGTTCACAAAATTTGTATTTAATACAAATAGCTATAGTGGCTTCCTCAACAACTTGTTAATGTGCCACTCCATGCACGAAATGTCCGTATTATGTGTGATACGCGCATAACATACAATGTACCACTTTATAAAATTAATTGATCTACATGAATGAGAAACTTTTCGTTATAAGTTCAGTGCATTATTGCTTGAATATAAAATGTAGACTAGAGCTTGAGGCTGAAGTTTTATGACAGAAAAGAAACAAAAAATTGGAAAAGTTATTACTGGGGCAGGGAATTTTCCATACGTACGAAAACGCCCCATGACGCGATTACGTATATGAATCAGTAACAATAGCATCATAATAATTCAGACGAGATCAAAACAGTTCATTTACAACAGTATATATAAGTTTACGGTGGTACTGTTATTGTATAAAATACAACCCACGTTAGGTATATCACAGTTCATGGAATCAAATTCACTGTTTATATTGAAATATCTGTAATTATTTACTGTACAATCACTTTTTTTCATGGGTTTTATTTTTATTCGATGATTTTATGGGTTATCGTCGTCCAAAAACTCATGAAGTAATTACAAGTTTGATATAAAACATTTATACGTTTGGGTAAGTACGCGTAATTCTCGATCATGTACCCACGAAATGGTGTTTTGTTGGGAAACCACGAAAGTTTGCCCCACAAAAGTACCTGATTTCACAGTACTCAGCATTAATACTTCAAAAAACCGACTCGAATCTTATAATATTGATGGTTATCTCACACAAATACTGATGTATAGGAAAAGACATAGTTCCTCATAAACAAACCAATATAAAGTTACTAAACAATCTTGTGAGAATCACTACTGTACATATGGCCATGAAAAAGCCATGAAATTACCATGAGATGATTGCCATGAAAAAGCCACGAAAAAGCCCATGAAACACGACCTTTTTAAGGGCCCTTATTTTTGTTAAACCCCATTAAATTACCATGAATATATTTTTTCAGCCATGAAAAAACAGAAATTCAAAGCCATGAAAAAAGGCCATGAATGTGTGTGTCAAGGAAATTCATGGCCCATGAAACATAAAAATTCATGGCCCATGAAACATCAAAATTCATGGCCATGAATTCAGCATGAAAATTCTAGGATAGAAATTATCATGGCCATGAAAAAAATCATGGCCATGAAACCCCCCCTGAAACATGACCGAATTCATGGCCCATGATTTTTTTGCCATGAAAAAGGTCTTTTTTTGCAATTTTCATGGCCATGAAAATAAAAAAAATCCTACCATGAAAAATACACGGATTAAAACTACATATAATTTCATGGCCATGAAAAATTATGCTCCACCACGAAAAATGAAACTCATAAATAATACAGGCATATATAAAGCTAGGCTGCATGTTTAAACAGTTAAAATATTATCAGAGTACTTTCCGGATTTGAACAAAAACAAGGAGAGGAACGAGAACATGAACCACCTCCATTTACACAGGTAAGATCAGATGTTCCTTCGTGTGTCGATCTCGTCTTTATAAAGTTGTGTTTAACCACTAAAATATAAACCAGCAAACAAAATTACATTTTATCATTTTATGCTATTTTGTGTGTGAATGAAAATTGAATCGAAAGTCAATAATCATTGGGTTTCATCATCAGATATTGCCGTAAGATTTCAGGAACAATTCAGAAATGTTTCAGCAAAGCCAACTGCTATATGCATAAGCAAACCTTACTGTGATTTCTAGCCAAACAACATTAAGCAAGTTCCGGGACATTTCAACAATGCTTCTTAATCACTGTTTGCTAAACAATACAACATACACTTCAACACTAGGAACAAAAAAAAAAAAAATGTCTTGTTTCTCAAATTATTGTTAGATAAATTTAGGGCAATTACTGACTGTAGTGATGGGTAACTTTAGTCCATTTAAGCCGTTTTCTAAGTGATTTTTTTTTATATATATATCGTCTTCAAATAATAAAAATAAATTTAGAAGTTAGAACGACATGAATGCCCTCCTGCTTTCTGTCACAAAATCTTTCTATTTTAGTAATTTAAAAAGGATGACACTGTCTGACCTTCACCCGAGAATCCAAAAATGCAAACTTGTCAATCATCAAAATTAGATACAAATATTTGTGTGTGTTGTCATGATGCTGTTTATTACAATCTGAATGTCTCCATTATTGATGCAGATCTAGATCATGATTTAAAGTACATAAAACTTAAGAAGGCAAGAATTACACAAACCTATGATCACTAGTTACATATGGTGAGTGAATGAAGTATATCTATATTTGTGTGATCATGTCTTGTACATGTAGCTGTGGAACTTTAGAAAGTGATAGTAATTAGTATTATTGTTCCATTATTATACACGAATTTCACATTGAATACTTTGAGATTGTTATATTTTATGAGATTGTGTCATCCCATACGTATGCTGTTTTAAATCATAATGTGAGATGTTGTTTTAAATCATAATGTGAGATGTTGAAGTGTGTAGCTTACATAGTCCGATATGAACACCGACCATCTGTACTCTTATACGGGAATTCGGGTGTAAATTATCTCATATTGTTGTATTTCATCAAATTGTAACATGATACAAGTATTCCATCCAAATAAGGTCGTAGTATTATGTTGTTAGTCTGTAAATTAACGATATAAGTGTTTAAATGCGAGGTGAAGACTGCATATTGAACCAATCAATGTGTATCAGCAGACGACAAGTCCACCGCTAGATGTAATCTGTATTTTTACGGGAAACACATGTTTATACTCAAAACGATTGTTCAGCGTGTTGATATAACATCATACCTGTCATGTGTATTCCATTTTATCATACTGTCTAATCTTTTATAGCCCATTAGAGTCGAAAGTTTGTCTTGGACATAGCGGTTCGTCTTCTACGGCAGCCATATTTGTTTATCTTTTCGGTAACACTCGGGAGTCATCCACATAGTATTTACTCGGATCTCTCGGACTTTATTAACTTAGTATATTAGATTCGAAGGTTTGATCATGGAAACTGATGTTATAGTTATTGACCATCAACTTTCTTCTAACTACACTTGTTTCAGTTAATAAATGATCATTAAAAATAAAGAAAATTAATTTAATGATCATAAAAATTAGTTTCATGAGCATTAAATTCTCATTTCTTTTATTATCGAAAACAATAACGGCTTAAAAATTTAACAGAACAGTTCAGCATTTTTCAGCATTATCCTGAACAGTTCAGCAGTTTTCAGCATATATTTTCTCGTATTTACGAAGTACATTTATCGTGATGTGCCAAATGTACACTCGTGTTGTGATATGATAAATCGTTCCAACATATATATATACCATGATATACCCTAATTAATTCTGTAAATATTCATGGCCATGAACATGCATGGTGAACACTATATTAAAAATTTCTATGATGATATATATATAGATATCATGGCCTTTGTTGAAAAATTCATGGCCATGAATTTATGATCTTTACTAGAAGCTGTGGAATTACTTTTTCATGGCCATGAATTCTTCATGTCTTTACTTGGACGCCATGATATTTTTCTTCGTGGCCTTGAACTATCTGGTATCTCGGACACTTTTAGAGCAACTAATTTTAATGGCAGTGGTTTTCCAAATTTCAAAGCCATGAAATACACCATCGGAATTCATGGCCATGATTTCATTTTTTCAGGGCCATACTATGACCATGATTATTTTTTGCGACGAGAAATCATGGCCATGGTTCTTGACACTCGTATCAGACAACTATATTCATTGAAATTTAAGGAGATGTATGTGTGATTCATGGGGTATTCAAGGCCATGAAAAATATATTCATGGCATTTAGGCAAGCCCATGAAAAAAACTTCGACGAAATATCATGGCCTTATTAATGGCATCCAGGCTTTTTAATGGGGTTTTCACAGGAATTTCATGGGATTTTTATGGGATATGCTTCCAGTAGTGAATAACAACACAATTTTAAACCGTTAATGTGCATATAAAAAAGCCAATGACGATAAGATTGTTTTACAAGTATTATTTCCACACAGTTTTAAGGTTCATGGTATTCCATCACGCAAATATTCTATTATTTTACGTTTGTCACAGACCGAGGTTTTGAGATCGATGACCATTGAATCTAAAAGTCATTTGGAAAATACAGTGTTTAGTTGACTTTTTATGAATGGAGAAATATATAAGGTAGTAGTAAATAGATGATAAACAGTTTATCACACGATGTTTTCAGGGTTCGTCGCTCGAATATTTTTCTCATCGCTAGCACGTTGATAAAAATCTCGATTCTACCTGCGCTGGCCTCTCGATTTTATCCACGTGCTCGCGATGAAACAATTGTTCTCACGACAAACTCTGAAAACACAGTGGGATAATCTATAATTATACCACCTAACCTTGGCACAGAGAATATGCAATATACATCTTCTAGTACCGACATAAAATAAGCATAATACAATCTTAATAAGGGACAGAATAGACAAAATGTTATGAAATATTGGCTTTATCTATTGAATGGATGAATGGTAAATATTCGTTTCAAGTATCTTGACTTTTTATTGAAACTTAAATCCGATCAGTCTGTTGATAAGTTCTTAACCACAATGAAGTATCTCAAATTCGTAGTATTGCAAGAGTCCCACACATTAAAACATTTCTTCACAGAAAACAATAGGCGATGTCGACATGCTCTGCTTGTAATGTATACTGGCATGGACTCATAAGAATATGGCCAATCTTACTTCGAATTTTAAGTAGACTAGAAGATGTCTGTTAGCCATAAATGCCCCTGCTGCCATGTGAAATTAGTTTCAGTTTTCTACGTTACAACCACTTTGATCTTGATACCCTGAAACATGCAAACACAAAAGTTACTACACTTAAAGTTGATGTATATAGCAACAGTGACCTTGGCCTTGACCTTGGAACCATGAAACACAACAATGTCCGAGGTATGCTCATAATTGATCTTTGTATAAAGTTTTACAAAAATCCATGAAAGAATGAAGTTGCTAAGTGTTTAAATTGAATCCGTTGATGATTTCTATATAAAGCAACAGTGACCTTGGCCTTGACCTTGGAACCCTGAAACACAAGGATGTCAGAGATATACCCATATTTGACCTTTATATAAAGTTTGACCAAAATCCGTGAAAAAATGAAGTTGCTAAGTGTTTAAATTGAATCGGAACGGGACGTGACGCGACGCGACTGGACGGACATGGAAAACAATATATGCTCCCCACCCCCACCTATTTTATGGAGGGTTGTACCTTTGTATAAAGGTTCCCAAAATTCTGTCAAATAATGAAGTTGCTCCGTGTTTACATTGAATCGGGACGGGACGCGACGGGACGTGACGGACATGGGTAACCCTATATGCCCCCCCCCCCCCCCCCCCCCCCCNACCGTTGATAACTGGCCATTGACGAATTATCCAAAAAAAATAAAAAATCTCGCCATCAAACAGATCGAGAACGACATAGAATGGGTGTACCCAATTATCGACTTTTGAAACTGTCTTCCTCATTAGGTTTTGAGTGACATACCAGGGGGAATGTGATAACAAATTCAGAGAGTAACTTAATAAGCTATTATATTTTCTATAATTGAATGTAGCATTAAATAAAGTGTGTTAAAATGAGGATATGAACATGTTTGTTTACTATCCCCTTGATAGAATGCATCATTTGTTGATATGAGGGAAGACTTTTGATATTACCATACCCTCGTAATGTCATCTATTCATTGCTGCATTCGTACTTAAGTAAACGTCCGTACTTACAGCGCCTTAAGAAAACATTCCATCTTACAGTGCCTTAACTAAACATTCCATCTTACAGTGCCTTAAGTAAACATTCGTACTAACAGCGCCTTAAGTAAACGTTCGTACTTACAGTGCCTTAAGTAAACATCCGTACTTGCAGTGCCTTAGGTAGCCACGGTGAATGAAGCTTTTTTTCCAAACATTTGTGAACTATTTCCAAATATGCTATTTATCAATTTTGTACTATTGTTGGTATCACTACTTATTGACGTTGGTATCACTACTTACTAATGTTAACATCACTACTTACTGATGTTGGTATCACTACTTACTGATGTTGATATCACTACTTACTGATGTTGGTATCACTACTTACTAACGTTGGTATCACTACTTAATGATGTTGATATCACTACTTACTGATGTTGGTATCATAACTTACTGATGTTGGTATCATTACTTACCGAATGTTGGTATCACTACTTACTGATGTTGATATCACTCCTTACTGATGTTGATATCACTAATTACTAACGTTGGAATCACTCCTTACTGACGTTGGTATCACTACTTACTAACGTTGATATCACTACTTACTGACGTTGGTATCACTACTTACTGATGTTGTTATCACTACTTACTGATGTTGATATCACTACTTACTGATGTTTATATCACTACTTTCTGACGTTGGTATCATTAATTACTAACGTTGGAATCACTACTTACTAACGTTGATATCACTACTTTCTGATGTTGGTATCATTACTTACTAATGTCGGTATCATTACTTACTGACGTTTCGTATCACTACTTAATGATGATGGTATCACTACTTACTGATGTTGGTATCACTACTTACTGATGTTGGTATCATTACTTACTGACGTTTCGTATCACTACTTAATGATGATGGTATCATTACTTACTGATGTTGGTATCACTACTTACTGAGGTTGACATCACTACTTACTGATGTTGATATCACTCCTTATTGATGTTGGTATCATTACTTACTGATGTTGGCATCATTACTTACTGATGTTGGTACATGTAAAATTACTTACTTATGTTGGTATCATTACTTACTGATGTTGGAATCATTACTTACTTATGTTGATATCATTACTTACTGATGTTGGTATCACTCCTGACTGTTGTTGATATCATTACTTACTGATGTTGGTATCATTACCAACATCAGTAAGTAATGATACTAACATAAGTAAGTAATTTTACATGTACCAACATCAGTAAGTAATGATGCCGTCGTTAGTAAGTAGTGATACCAACATCACTAAGTAGTGATACCAACTTTAGTAAATAGTGATAACAACGTTAGTAAGTAATGATACCAACATAAGTAAGTAATTTTACATGTACCAACATCACTAAGTAATGATGCCAACATCAGTAAGTAATGATACCAACATCAGTAAGTAGTGATACCAACATCAGTAAGAAGTGATGTTGGTATCACTACTTAATGATGTTGGTATCACTACTTACTAACGACGGTATCATTACTTACTGATGTTGGTATCACTACTTACTGATGTTGATATCACTCCTTACTGATGTTGGTATAACTACTTACTGATGTTGGTATAACTACTTACTAATGTTGACATCACTTCTTACTGATGTTGGTATCACTACTTAATGATGTTGATATCACTCCTTACTGATGTTGGCATAACTACTTACTGATGTTGGGATAACTACTTACTAATGTTGACATCACTACTTACTGATGTTGATATTCCTCCTTATTGATGTTGGTATGATTACTTACTGATGTTGGTATCACTAATTACTGACGTTGGTATCACTAGTTACTGATGTTGATATTACTACTTGCTGATGCTAGTATCACTACTTACTAACATTGGTATCACTACAAACTGATGTTGGTATCACTACTTACTGATGTTGTTATCACTACTTACTGATGTTGGTATAACTACTTACTGATGTTGGTATCACTAATTACTGACGTTGGTATCACTACTTACTGATGTTTCGTATCACTACATAATGAAATTGGTATAACAAATTACTGATGTTGACATCACTACTTACTGATGTTGATATCCCTCCTTATTGATGTTGGTATCATTACTTACTGATGTTGGTATCATTACTAACTGATGTTGGTACTTAATGATGTTGATATCACTACTTACTGATGTTGATATCACTACTTACTGACGTTGGTATCACTACTTACTGATGTTTCGTATCACTACATAATGAAATTGGTATAACAAATTACTGATGTTGACATCACTACTTACTGATGTTGATATCCCTCCTTATTGATGTTGGTATCATTACTTACTGATGTTTGTATCATTACTTACTTATGTTGATATCATTACTTACTGATGTTGGTATCATTACTTACTGATGTTTGTATCATTACTTACTTATGTTGATATCATTACTTACTGATGTTGATATCACTCCTTACTGATGTTGGTATCATTTCTTACTGACGTTTCGTATCACTACTTAATGATGATGGTATCATTACTTACTGGTGTTGGTATCACTACTTACTGATGTTTCGTATCACTACATAATGATGTTGGTATCACTACTTACTGATGTTGATATCACTACTTACTAATGTTGACATCACTACTTACTGATGTTGATATCAATCCTTATTGATGTTGGTATCATTACTTACTGATGTTGGTATCATTACTTACTGATGTTGGTATCATTACTAACTGATGTTGGTACATGTATCATTACTTACTTATGTTGGTATCATTACTTACTGATGTTGGTATCATTACTTACTTATGTTGGTATCATTACTTACTTATGTTGATATCATCACTTACTGATGTTGGTATCACTCCTTACTGTTGTTGATATCATTACTTACTGATGTTGGTATCATTACTTACTGATGTTGGTATCATTACTTACTTATGTTGGTATCATTACTTACTTATGTTGATATAATCACCAACTGATGTTGGTATCACTACTTACTGATGTTGGTATCATTACTTACTTATGTTGGTATCATTACTTACTTATGTTGATATAATCACCAACTGATGTTGGTATCACTCCTTACTGATGTTGGTATCATTACTTACTTATGTTGGTATCATTACTTACTTATGTTGATATCATTACTTACTGATGTTGGTATCACTCCTTACTGATGTTGGCATCATTACTTACTTATGTTGATATCATTACTTACTGATGATGGTATCATTACTTACTTATGTTGGTATCATTACTTACTGATTATGGTATCACTACTTACTGATGTTGATATCACTATTTACTGATGTTGGTATCACTACTTACTGATGTTGGTATCATTACTTACTGATGTTGGTATAACTACTTACTGATGTTGGTATTACTACTTACTATTGTTGACATCACTACTTACTGATGTTGGTATCACTTCTTAATGATGTTGATATCACTACTTAATGATGTTGGTATCTCTACTTATTGATGTTGATATAACTACTTACTGACGTTGGCATCACTACTAACTAACGTTGGTATCACTACTTACTGACGTTGATATCACTACTTACTCACGTCGGTATCATTACTAACTGACGTTGGTATCACTAATTACTGACGTTGGTATCACTAGTTACTGATGTTGATATTACTACTTACTGATGTTAGTATCACTACTTACTAACGTTGGTATCACTACTTACTGATGTTGATATCACTATTTAATGATGTTGGTATCACTACTTACTGATGTTGGTATTACTACTTACTGATGTTGGTATCACTCCTTACTGATGTTGGTACATTACTTACTGATGTTGGTATCACTACTTAATGATGTTGGTATAACAAATTACTGCTGTTGAAACCACTACTTACTGATGTTGGTATCACTACTTATTGAAGTTGGTATCACTACTTACTGACGTTGGTATCACTAATTACTGATGTTGGTATAACTACTTAATGATGTTGGTATAACAAATTACTGCTGTTGACACGACTACTTACTGATGTTGGTATCACTACTTAATGATGTTGATACCACTACTTACTGATGTTGGTATCACTACTTATTGAAGTTGGTATCACTACTTACTGACGTTGGTATCACTACTTACTTACGTCGGTATCATTACTAACTGACGTTGGTACCACTAATTACTGACGTTGGTATCACTACTTACTGATGTTGATATCACTCCTTACTGATGTTGATATCACTAATTACTAACGTTGGAATCACTCCTTACTGACGTTGGTATCACTACTTACTAACGTTGGTATCATTACTTACTGATGTTGATATCACTAGATGTTGGTATCACTCCTTACTGTTGTTGATATCATTACTTACTGATGTTGGTATCATTACTTACTTATGTTGGTATCATAACTTACTTATGTTGATATCATTACTTACTGATGTTGATATCACTCCTTACTGATGTTGATATCACTAATTACTAACGTTGGAATCACTCCTTACTGACGTTGGTATCACTACTTACTAACGTTGGTATCATTACTTACTGATGTTGATATCACTAGATGTTGGTATCACTCCTTACTGTTGTTGATATCATTACTTACTGATGTTGGTATCATTACTTACTTATGTTGGTATCATAACTTACTTATGTTGATATCATTACTTACTGATGTTGGTATCATTACTTACTTATGTTGGTATCATAACTTACTTATGTTGATATCATTACTTACTGATGTTGATATCACTCCTTACTGATGTTGATATCACTAATTACTAACGTTGGAATCACTCCTTACTGACGTTGGTATCACTACTTACTAACGTTGGTATCACTACTTTCTGATGTTGATATCACTACTTACTGATGTTGGTATAACTAATTACTGATGTTGACATCACTACTTATTGATGTTGGTATTACTTCTTAATGATGTTGGTATCACTACTTACTGATGTTGGTATGACTACTTACTGATGTTGATATCACAACTTACTGATGTTAGTATCACTAATTACTGACGTTGGTATCACTACTGACTGATGTTGGTATCACTACTTACTGATGTTGGTATTACTACTTACTGATGTTGGTATCACTCCTTACTGATGTTGGTAACATTACTTACTGATGTTGGTATCACTACTTAATGATGTTGATATCACTACTTACTGATGACTACTTACTGATGTTGATATCACTCCTTACTGATGTTGATATCACTAATTACTAACGTTGGAATCACTCCTTACTGACGTTGGTATCACTACTTACTAACGTTGGTATCACTACTTACTGACGTTGGTATCACTAATTACTGATGTTGGTATAACTAATTACTGATGTTGGTATCACTACTTACTAACGTTGGTATCACTACTTTCTGATGTTGATATCACTACTTACTGATGTTGGTATAACTAATTACTGATGTTGGTATCACTACTTACTAACGTTGGTATCACTACTTTCTGATGTTGATATCACTACTTACTGATGTTGGTATCATTACTTACTGATTTTGGTATCACTAATTACTGACGTTGGTATCACTAGTTACTGATGTTGATATTACTACTTACTGATGTTAGTATCACTACTTACTAACGTTGGTATCACTACAAACTGATGTTGGTATCGTTGGTATCATTACTTACCGAATGTTGGTATCACTACTTACTGATGTTGATATCACTCCTTACTGATGTTGATATCACTAATTACTAACGTTGGAATCACTCCTTACTGACGTTGGTATCACTACTTACTAACGTTGGTATCACTACTTACTAACGTTGGTATCACTACTTTCTGATGTTGATATCACTACTTACTGATGTTGGTATAACTAATTACTGATGTTGGTATAACTAATTACTGATGTTGACATCACTACTTATTGATGTTGGTATTACTTCTTAATGATGTTGGTATCACTACTTACTGATGTTGGTATCACTAATTACTGATGTTGATATCACTACGTACTGATGTTTGTATCACTAATTACTGATGTTGATATCACTACTTACTGATGTTGGTATCACTACTTACTGATGTTTATATCAGTACTTACTGATGTTGGTATCACTACTTACTGATGTTGATATCATTACTTGCTGATTTTGGTATCACTACTTACTGATGTTGGTATCACTACTTACTGATGTTGATATCACTCCATACTGGTGCTGATATCACTACTTACTGACGTTGGTATCACTACTTACTGATGTTGAGATCACTCCATACTGGTGTTGATATCACTACTTGCTGACGTTGGTATCACTAATAACTGATGTTGATATCACTGCATAATGTTGGTAATATCACTACTTACTGATGTTGGTATCACTAATAACTGATGTTGATATCACTACTTAATGATGTTGGTATCACTACTTACTGATGTTGGTATCACTACTTACTGACGTTGGTATCACTACTTACTGATACTTACTGACGTTGTTACTGACGTTGGTATCACTACTAACTTACGTCGGTATCATTACTAACTGACGTTGGTATCATTAAGTACTGACGTTGGTATCACTACTTACTGATGTTGGTATCACTACTTACTGACGTTGGTATCACTACTTACTTACGTCGGTATCATAACTCACTGACGTTGGTATCACTAAGTACTGACGTTGGTATCACTACCTACTGATGTTGATATCATTACTTACTGATGTTGGTATCACTACTTACTGATATTGGTATCACTACTTACTGATGTTGATATCACTACTTACTTACGTCGTATCATTACTAACTGACGTTGATATCACTACTTACTGATGTTGGTATCACTACCTACTGATGCTGGTATCTATACTTACTGACGTTGGTATCACTACTTACTTACGTCGGTATCATTACTAACTGACGTTGGTATCACTAAGTACTGACGTTGGTATCACAACTTACTAACGTTGGTTACTGTTAACATTGTTATTCAAAGAGTCGATTTTTGGAGATTGTATTTGACCTTGGTATGGGATGTACAAAAGAACGCTTACAGCTCGTGCCAGACACCTGTCTGCTGGTGATAGGGTTTGTACTAACGATAACCATTGTAGCATCTGCTCACTGGTGTCATTCAGAGGACAAGACGCTGTATATTGGACTTTCGGAAATATGTTTCCTCGTGAAAGCATCGGAAGTACAATGTTTCGTGTTCCGTGAACGGGATTATACACCTAGTAAGTATGATATCATTAACAGAAATATGAAAAACAATGTGTATGCAGCGGAAACCAAGCAATTAATGCCATATTGTCATACAAATACATTGCGCATTTTTTTATATACATTGTCATATAATATTGCCATGATGTTATACATAAGACCAATGTAACTCTGCAATACATTGTGTCATACTGCGATATGTTATCTTACTCTAATACAATATGTCATGTCCAATATTGTAATGAAATATCATGCTATAACACTTTGTCATAATATAACACATCGACGTACTGTAATAAATTGTTTCTGTATACTATAATGTCATACTGTTACAAATTGTGTCACTGTAATCCATTATATTGTAATACCCACTGTCAATCATTTAAGTTATATATTTGATACATTGTTAACAGGTTTTTGTTATTAGACAATGCAAGTGATAGTTAAGTGTAATGATGTATTATGTCATGTCGAACGATAAACCATTGTTTAGCTATCATCAATTGTGCTATTCTGCATTATAATAACATATATACAATAAGCCACAAGGTGAAACATTGTGTTAAAATGTTTTACAAATATACAGTGTCTCATAACTCTCATTAAACTAGGTTATAAATGAATACCAATATAAATAACTTCTGATCCTATTTTTATTTCCTGGAAAAGGATGACATATTTCGTTGTCGTTCTAAAAACTCATATCAGTTAAACCAGATACTTTGATCTTTTTCTCATACAAACGATTTTTTTTACATTTTATTTATATATTTTTGTGTATGTTTTTGTATTGGGTTCTTTAAAACTTAATGAGTTAATTAGCCCTTTAAACAACAAAACATGATATGTTAACAGTGGGTTAGTCCTGACACTAACAATGAAGTCATAAATAAACAGTCCTTTGGTATTGTATACTACCAATAAAATAACATTTAACAGTGTGTTAGTCCTGACAATAACAATGAACCTATAAGTTAACAAAAGTTCTTCAGTACTGTTTATATGTTAACAGCGGGTTAATGTTTGAACAACTATAAAATTATACTCCTATAGTCCGCTAGTACTCTAAACAACAAAAAAGTTATTAGTTAACAGTCGGTTAGTAACATTAACATCTATGAAGTGATATGACGACAGTCCGTTATCATTGTAACAACAATAACGCAACGTTACCTATTGTTTGAGTGTATATAGATTATTTTACCGTTTTTAGACCGATCAGGTCACGGAACAGTTATTTTATGGTACATGTATATGGTTAAGTATTTTACTTTGTAGAATAGGTGTTTTAAAATGATTTATGTTAACTGTTTTATCCACCTATGTACTTTTTGAAATTGTGAGCGAGTAATTCTCCCATAATGTACATTACATTTCTTTCTGCATTTCATACAAATTTTACTCTAATTACCGAAATGACCATAGAAAAATCGATACGTTTCCACGTATTTTCACATATTTTAGCTTTTTAGACTGAACATACGTTTGTAACAATAATCCATATTAGACTTGTCACAATGCACCCGTGAGTGTGCTCTTTATAATTACATTGTAAGTTAAAATTTATACAATTAACAGACCGTTTAAGTCAATTACATCTATAGTTTAGAGCGTAAGAGTGCTTCTGATAGTGCGTATAACAGATGTGGAAGCAGGGTAATATCAAATAATACTAAAAAGGCCATTACAAGAGTCTGTGTGGTTGTATCAGTAACAATTCCAATTGACTAGTCCATAGTAAGAAACATACACGGTCTTTGAAGAATATGATATATTACTTCAAATTCATAGAACTGGTCCATGCTCGGACACAGGTTATCTTTTATTATACTTTTATTTTATTTTTATTCCAATATATAATGTGTATGTGGTAAAAAAATATTCACCAAAAAATTAATATGTTGCATTCAAGTGTATCTAGCATAATCAAGGAATCATATATGATGTTTGAATTACTATGGTCGTAATCTTAACGAGTCCATCTCTATAACGAGATCATTGTTATGTTCCATGAATTATTTCACGAACATCAAAACATACACTAAGATGTGCTTAATGTAAACTGATAAATTCTCTCTTTTAGCGGTAATGCACAATGATATGCGTGTTTGTTGATTTGATTCGTTATTGTTGTAGTGTACAATTTTACAACCGAGTCGTGTACAGGGACCGCAGAACCAAATTATTTTCCATAGACGATTGTGTTAACGTTTACCACTGTCCTGGTTAAATGGGGATATCCACACTGGTTTACCTGCCCTCATTTTGAAGAATATCATCTCACACAACTGTAAATAAAATATTTAAAAATTCTGCCAATATGAACTTTTTGTATATGGGGGCCGCCATCTTGTATTGAAATCGGCACCAAAAATCGACCAAAATTTGCAACAAATTACACACTTAATAAACTCACCCAGACACAAAACAGACTTGGAAAAAAAAAATATGCATATTACATCTATATATATTGCTTAACCCACACATAAAACGTTTGAAACTTCTGCCACCTAAATATCCAACCAGCAGGCCCCGAGGCATTCACCTTCCTATTGAATCTTCTGCCCAAAAGGGGAAGACCCACAGTCTATTTTTGATTTGGTTCCGTGGTCCCTATAAACCACACGATACTCTATGGCCTCGAGTGCATTCAATCTAAAACACCATAAAGCATGATGCCCTGATAGTTTTATCAGCATGTTCCAATACAACAAAGGTAGCCGTATTACAGCTTGACCTAACTGTACATTTAGGATACGTGTTGGTAGTAATCACAACAATGTTATTGTTCTCTACATGGCGATGTCCTGATAGAGGAACAAAACTTTGTCAAACCTTTTATTTCGCATAACAATAAGTGTCTTACGACTTAGGAGCACAGCAAACATTTTACATTAACTGTTTTAAAACGTTTGATCACTTTGATATTGTTGTTTACAGGTTTACTCGTACTTAAGGTACCTCAAACAATGGTTTGGACTACATACTTCCTTGTTAATGATATGCCGTTTTTTATTCATTAGCATCGTATCGTGTCATGTAGAAGAGTACAGAACTGTTCCTTATTCACAGCAAGATTCGTCAGCTCATCAAACGTGTTCAGTAACAACTTCCAATATACAATTGTGGACTTCAGTTTCGGTCTATCCCTGATTTACGGACCTTGTCTGAACAATATTCACAGAGGCCGATAGACCGAAACTGAAGTCCACAATTGTTTTATTATATGACATTTTACAATGAGATTATGGATGGCATGGACTATTTTGGAATCACAGAGCGAAGGGCTGCAAATGCAAAATAGCATACACAAAAATTGAATTTCAGATTCAATTCATGTGATATTTAATTTCAAGTAAATATTGTTTGCGCAACCGACATCATCAATATTCACATAGCTCAGAATTTGATGAGATAATTCATTTGTAGTTGAATTCAGTAGTGTGATTGGTAACAGAATTACAGACTGGCTTAGAAATTACCTAGACCTTTTTTTAGTAGCGGTCTGCAACACTTTTCTATTTGTAGGTCGAAGTCTGTAACACTTTCCTATGTATAGGTCGAGGTCTGTAACACTTTCCTTTTCAAAGAACGAGGTCTGGAACAGATGATTTGATTGCAATTGGCTGTTAATCGATGTCTGGGAAATTACCCAGGTCTATTTTTAGTAGCGGTCTGTAACACTTTTCTATTTATAGGTCGCGGTCTGTAACACTTTTCTATTTATAGGTCGAGGTCCATAACACTTTTCTATTCATAGAACGAGGTCTGTAACATATTTACCGTCTCGTCACATGACGTCCAATCAGGGCTGGGAATTAGCAACAATCATATAATAATGTATATTAACGGACATTGATTCAAATATAATTTAAATAGTTTAGAAGAAAACTGTTTAGGGCATGCACACATTGTACTGGATATACAAATGTTTCTTTTCAAACCATCTCCTCTATTTTGCAGTTATAATATTCATCACAAGTTCTTTGTGTGTGAGTGGCGCCATATTTGACTTTGTTGCTGTACTATGGGTGTGGCTGCTATTTTCCAGAAGAAAAAGCGTGCATTCAAATGGACAAAGAAAGCGGGCATCATGGCTGTTTTATCAGGTACAAAACAGCAGATTTAGTTTCTCTACAAAACAGTACACATGGATATAATAAAGCGTATGGCTATGGATCATGTTACTCAGAAGTTTGAAAATTGTCCTTATTTGTCTACAAAAGAATATTGACCAAACGGTATAATGAATGGCGGTAAAGAGGTCATGGTATTCTGTCGTTCGGTAGATATGCACGTACATAAACCATTAAGGGAAATAGGATGTGATATGTATTTAAAATACTGGGGAATTTTTATGATATCGTCAGCAAAGAAATAATCAATTAATAAAATTAGTACACGAAAAACTATTGTAATACCAGTCGAGTTTGCAAATCCTTAAAGACAAGTGTTTGATAACTGACATGCCTCAAACTGCTTCAATGATGGTTTTATTGTTGTTCTAGATGTGTTGGTGGCCATTGCTGTATGTCTATACGCAGCTTCATATGAATCTATCCACTATCAAAAGATTCCACGATGGACAGTCGGTACTGATGTTAACCTTGCTTGGTCCTTTTATGTCGCTTGCGGAGCAGCAGTCACCATTCTTCTAGGAGCGACATTGTCCATCACCATAGCGCTGCAATCTTCACCTATTTCAACTGTCCACGTGACACCGATGACAGGACACAGCCCATCACCTCTGATGCACCCACCACTAAGCTCCCGAATCCCGTCCCCATTCAGACTGCGTCCTCGTGCACCCTCGCCATTACCATTTTCCCGAGCTGCATTTCAGACCCCGATGATGAACCATTCGCCCGTGTTTCCTTCTTGATGTAAAGTACAATATCTGTGAACCAGAGGCTGTTTGTTTTATAATTCAGTGCCAATTCGTCTTGCCAGCTAGTGTTACACCATCAACATTGTATTAAACATGGATATGTCGTACCAAGTATTTTGTAGTTCAGTATAGACATTTCCGCAGTTTGACTTCCACAGATTGCAGTGTGAAAATGTTCGCTTAAATTATAACGCTATAAATTTATGCATTTTCTACTGTGTCTTAATGTTCGTGCAAGCATATTTTCGTTCATTAAGTGAATACATAATTAGCGACAAAAACATCCACCTTTTGGTAACAAAACTTTTACGGATAAGCAGGATATGTTAAGCAACAAAGACCTTGTAAATATAGGCTTAATATATAACGACTGACAATGTAGAAGTTTCAAAAAACGAACTCAAATGTTAGAAGTATTTTGAAATGTTAAATATCTCTTGGGCTGTAAATGTCAACACTTGCACGAAATTGGTACATGTTCACAACCTTTAAATCTGCATATGTATACCTCCATTGTATATGTGTGAATTGAAATGCATATTGTAAACATACATAATGAATACCTACACGTCCCACTTTTTGAGATGTGAACGAACCCCTTATATTTTCTGTATTTAAAACTAGATAATTCAGAAAACTACAGCATTCAAATCGTTGTTAGGAAATCTGAATGTATCCTGATATAGCACATTAAAAAGTTAAACAAGAGCAATAAAACAAGTCATACAGACAATTATTTAGAACGAATTTTATTGTCTGATTTCCATACTTCATCATGCAGCAGCTTGAACAAAGTTTAACATGGTTAAGATGATTATCGTAACAGAAAAGATATAAGTAGCACCCACACACTTCCCTAAGGAAGACTTTGCCCTAGCCCCCGACCTGAGTAGGAATATCAGTAACACATTTAATTCAACCATGATGATTTTGTTTCATTTACAAAATTTCTCTTTCGTTGCATTTACGAATTATCAGCGAATTCCTCTGTCATGTGTCTGGAGAAAGCAAACAATATATTTTTATCCACTAATAACGTGTTACTTAACTGATATACAGTAGCAGGGTGCTAACACGAATGTTTACACATAGCGGTGGGTAACTTTCACTAAGCCTGTATAGTAGTAACGGACCAAATCCTGAAAAACACTTAAAGCGTTACGTTAGTTGAGCGGGAGATATCACATTGCAGTCGACAGCAATGGAGTCTCCTCTAGGTCACTTCTCCGATCTGTTAAGGTTTTGTGTCAGTGAGTGAACTACTCTCATGTAACTACGGGCAATTAAGTAGTTTCTCGCAAAGGACGCTTTAATAAATTGTTATTCATTTTATTGTCGTAATTGTTAGTGATAAAAATGGATTGATTGTGAAATAAAATATGGTATGATAAAGAAATTGAACAGTTTTCTATATTTATCAGATTAATGAAATTGCATTACAGCTCTGAACAGTCGAAAGGGTACGACTGACAGATCACTTATAAAATCCAAACAAACATGATATGATTAAAAAAGAAAAATATGGGACAAACAAATGTTTTGACTAATTAACGTTGGTTATCATTAAATTCACTCACTAATGTTCATTTAAAAAAAATGGAAATTAATCAACGTCAGAGAGTCAATTCGATAACAACCATAGCTCATTGATGAACCTCTATAAAAATAACAGCCGTATACAAATAATACTCTGGCGGTCAATTATACATTAAACAACACACAATACTATTATTGATAAAACTAGTCACATTTCATATGCAAAATGTCCACACTATAGGTTCCCTTGCATTCGCAACAAAATCAGTACAAAAATAACAGCACGGATTTCTTCTGTTAATAAAAATAGATTTGTGCCCCGAGTACGATCTTCAAATGAAAGCAAAAGTTTCATTATAAACAAATTGATTCATCAAACCATGATACTTTAAATGTAACATTAGGCTTTATACATTTATACATAAACTCATTAAAAATATTTACAAATCACTTAATTATATTTAGATTTATAAAACTATATTGACATTTACACAAGTAAACTTGTGTTCACAGCCACTGCAATAAATAAAGGATAATTAATTGATAAAGCTGAATAATCTAGTTGAATAAAAACAAAAAAGTCAAATACGGACAGCCAGTGAGTATTTAGTCTTTTACAAAATGTGTCGATCGCCTGACAACATAAATATACCTGTATATATATAATGAAATTTATCCATGCACACTATTTTGGTCAAATTGGCGATTATTAGATAGTTTATGAAGTTAGTTAAATGATGTTTAATATGCAAAGCTTAAAAGGGAAGAAAATGTCAATTATCTCAACTCAGCTCTTCAGTTCACAACAATTTGTATCTAACCTAACACGAATAGCTATAGTGGCTTCCTCAACAACTTGTAAAGGTGCCACTCCATGCACGAAATGTCCGTATTATGTGTGATACGGGCATAACATACAATGAACCACTTTATAAAATTAATTGATCTACATGAATGAGAAACTTTTCGTTATAAGTTCAGTGCATTATTGCTTGAATATAAAATGTAGACTAGAGCTTGAGGCTGAAGTTTTATGACAGAAAAGAAACAAAAAATTATTACTGGGGCAGGGAATTTTCCATACGTACGAAAACGCCCCATGACGTGATTACGTATATGAATCAGTAACAATAGCATAATAATAATTCAGACGAGATCAACACAGTTCATTTACAACAGTATATATAAGTTTACGGTGGTACAGTTATTGTATAAAATACAACCCACGTTAGGTATATCACAGTTCATGGAATCAAATTCACTGTTTATATTGAAATATCTGTAATTACTTACTTTACAATCACTTTTTTTCATGGGTTTTATTTTTATTCGATGATTTTATGGGTTATTGTCGTCCAAAAACTCATGGGTCCACGAAGTAATTACAAGTTTGATATAAAACATTTATACGTTTGAGTAAGTACACGTAATTCACGATCATGTACCCACGAAATGGTGTTTTGTCGGGAAACCACGAAAGTTTGCCCCACAAAAGTACATGATTTCACAGAACTCAGCATTAATACTTTAAAAAACCGAATCGAATCTTATAATATTGATGGTTATCTCACACAAATACTGCTGTTTAGGAAAAGACAGTTAGTTCCCAATTCCACATTCTAATAAAAGTTTTTATCAACTACAGCATCCACTCTGCTTGTTGTTCCTTTTGTTGTAGCCCTCCTCCGTCTCGAACGAGTCATCGTAATGCGAGGTGTTGTTTTCTGTGGCCAAACTGATGTGTTCGGTAGGCTGCTGACTCTCGCTTGGTAGCTCCAGGATATGTTTGACAAGGAACCTCACTGCCTCGCCTAGGGACAGAGAATATGCATTAGCATCTATATATACTACTCTATACCACCTTCCGGTAGCATGATGCATTCATTAACACGGGTTGTCAGTATGAGAATACTGAATGGATTTTCCCATTTCCCGGCATTTCGGAACGTCTTTTCTAAAAAAAAAAGAACGCCTGCTTGCGCCAAGTGACGTCCTAAACCAGAAATAATATCCAAACAACAGTGATTCGCGTAAGAAATAGTCCCTCATAAACAAACCAATATAAAGTTACTAAACAATCTTGTGAGAATAACAACACAATTTTAAACCGTTAATGTGCATATGGAAAAGCCAATGACGATAAGATTGTTTTAAAAGTATTTTTCCACATAGTTTTAAGGTTTATTGTATTCCTCCACGTAAATCTTCTATTGTTTTACGTTTGTCACAGACCGAGGTTTTGAGATCGATGACCATTGAATCTAAAAGTCATTTGGAAATACAGTGTTTAGTTGACTTTTTATGAATGGAGAAATATATAAGGTAATAGTAAATAGATGATAAACAGTTTATCACACGATGTATTCAGGGTTTGTCGTTCGAATATTTTTCTCATCACTCGCACGTTGATAAAATCTCTATAATTATGCCACCTAACCTTGGAACAGAGAATATGCAATATACATCTTCTAGTACCGACAGAAAATAAGAATTATACAATCTTAATAATAGACAAAATGTTATGAAATATTGGCTTTATCTATTGAATGGATGAATGGTAAATATTCGTTTCAAGTATCTTGACTTTTTATTGAAACTTAAATCCGATCAGTCTGATGCTAAGTTCTTAACCACAATAAAGTATCCCAAATTCGTAGTATTGCAAGAGTCCCACACATTAAAACATTTCTTCACAGAAAACAATAGGCGATGTCGACATGCTCTGCTTGTAATGTATACTGACATGGACTCATAAGAATATGGCCAATCTTACTTCGAATTTTAAGTAGACTAGAAGATGTCTGTCAGACATAAATGCCCCCGCTGCCATGTGAAATTAGTTTCAGTTTTCTAAGTAACAACCACTTTTATCTTGATACCCTGAAACGTGCACGCACAAAAGTTACTACACTTAAAGTTGATATATATAGCAACAGTGACCTTGGCCTTGACCTTAGTACCCTGAAACACAACAATGTCCGAAGTATGCTCATAATTGACCTTTGTATAAGTTTGACCAAAATCCATGAAAGAATGAAGTTGCTAAGTGTTTAAATTGAATCAGTTGATGATTTTCTATATATAGCAACAGTGACCTTGGCCTTGACCTTTGAACCCTAAAACACAAGGATGTCAGAGGTATACCCATATTTAACCTTTATATAAAGTTTGACCAAAATCCGTGAAAAAATGAAGTTGCTAAGTGTTTAAATTGAATCAGTTGATGATTTTCTATATATAGCAACAGTGACCTTGGCCTTGACCTTGGAACCCTGAAACACAAGGATGTCAGAGGTATACCCATATTTGACCTTTATATAAAGTTTGACAAACATCCGTGAAAAAATTTGCTAAATGTTTAAATTGAATAAGAAGATGATTTTCTATATATAGCAACAGTGATCTTGGCCTTGACCTTGGAACCCTGAAACACAAGGATGTCCGAAAAATACCGATATTTGACCTTTATATAAAGTTTGACCAAAATCTGTCAAAGAATGAAGCTGCTAAGTGTTTACATTGAATCGGGAAGGGACGGGACGGGACGTGACGCGACGCGACTGGACGGACATGGAAAACACTATATGCCCCCCCCCCCCATACCCCCTCTATTTTATGGAGGGTTGTACCTTTGTATAAAGGTTGACCAAAATCTGTCAAATAATGAAGTTGCTACGTGTTAACATTAAATCGGGAAGGGACGCGACGGGACGGGACAGACATAGGTAACCCTATATGCCCCCCCCCCCTGTATGTTGGGGGCATAAAAACCGTTGATAACTGGCCATTGAGGAATTATCCGATTTTTTTTTATCTCGTCATCAAACAGATCGAGAACGACATAGAATGGGTGTACCCAATTATCGACTTTTGAAACTGTCTTCCTCATTAGCTTTTGAGTGACATGCCAGGGGAATGTGATAACAAATTCAGAGAGTAACTTAATAAGCTATAATATTTTTTTTATAATTGAATGTAGCATTAAATAAAGTGTGTTAAAACTAAAACACTGACAGGTCAGTAAGGGCCCCGTCTTGTGGCAATTATATCCCCCATAATCATCAAGAAGCAATCTGCCCATATAGCTGAGCTTGACGCTTGACATTTGGACTTCAAAAAGAATCGCAAGGAAGCAAAATATACATTTTACATGTACTTTGATGTGATGTGTTTCCTTTCACCTCCATATTTGCTGGGCTAACAGAAATGTAATAACCGGTGCAATACTCATTTGTTAGCTTTGATTTGTTTTATTTCACCTTATATACCTCCTCCATCAAGAGCCAGGGTTAAAGTCAAAGATCCACTTTGTCTTTGACCTTTGGACCCAAATGACCTTGACCATTAACCCAGTAACCCTTATCTTTTGTCAGTTGACTTATTCTTTAATTCCGACCAACTCTGCTTCTTAATATCATAACAAAATGTTCATCAGTGAAAAATACAAAACTTGACCTTGACCCTTTGGACCCAGTAACATGCAACTAAGGTCAGTTGACTCTGTGTTAAGTTCTGAACAGCATTGCTTCATAATGTCATAACAAAATGTTCATCAGGGAAAAGGTACAAAATTTAACCTTGATCTTTGACCAAGTGACCTTGACCTTCGTTCAATTTACACCTTGTTTAATTCCGAGCAATATTGCTTCAAAGTGTCATAGCGAAATGTTCAACAGTGAAAAGATACAGAATTTAACCTTGACCTTTGACCAAATGACCTTGACCTTTGGTCAGTTGACTCCTTGTTCAATTCTGATCAACTTTGCTTCATAATGTCATAAAGAAATGTTCATCAGTGAAAAGCTAAAAAAATTGACCTTGACCCCTGATCTGATGACCTTGACCTTTTGTTAGTTGACTCCTTGTTTACTTCTGATCAACTTTGCTTCATAATATCATAACAAAATGTTCATCAGTGAAAAGATGTATAATTTGACCTTGACCTTTGAACCTAAAGACCTTGACCTTTGACCTTGACTTCTTACCTTAATGTGTATTTTTATGAACTGAATATCTTGACCAAGTTTCATGTACATCGGTCAATAAATATCAAAGTTATCAGCCAGGAACAAAATTTGTGGACGGACAGACAGACAGACAGACATAGTGATTACTATAGGGCACCCGTATCTCTGATACGGGGCCCTAATGAGGATAAGAACATGTTTGTTTACTATCCCCTTGATAGAATGCATCCTTTGTCGATATTCGGGAAGACTTTTGATTATTCATTGTTGCATTCGTACTGACAGCGCCGTAAGTAAACGTTCGTACTTACGGCGCCTTAAGAAAACATTCCATCTTACAGTGCCTGAAGTAAACATCTGTACTTGCAGTGCCTTAAGTGAACACGGTGAATGAAGCTTTTTTTCCAAACATTTGTACACTATTTCCAAATATGCTATTGATCAATGTTGTACTATTGTTGGTATCACTACTTACTGATGTTGGTATCACTACTTAATGATGTTGGTATCACTACTTAATGATGTTGGTATCACTACTTAATGATGTTGGTATCGCTACTTACTGATGTTGGTATCACTACTTACTGATGTTGGTATCACTTCTTACTGATGTTGATATCACTCCTTACTGATGTTAGTATCACTACTTACTGATGTTGATATCACTACTTACTGACGTTGGTATCACTACTTACTAACGTTGGTATCACTACAAACTGATGTTAGTATCACTACTTACTGACGTTGATATCACTACTTACTGACGTTGGTATCATTAATTACTAACGTTGGTATCACTACTTACTGACATTGATATCACTCCTTACTGATGTTGGTATCACTTCTTACTGATGTTGGTATCACTACTTACTGATGTTGCTATCACTACTTACTGATGTTGGTATCACTACTTACTGATGTTGGTATGTCTACTTACTAACGTTGGTATCACTACAAACTGATGTTAGTATCACTACTTACTGACGTTGATATCACTACTTACTGACGTTGATATCACTACTTACTGACGTTGGTATCACTAATTACTGACGTTGGTATCACTACTTACTAACGTTGGTATCACTACTTACTGACATTGGTATCACTACTTACTGACGTCGGTATCACTACTTACTGACGTTGGTACTGTATCACTACTTACTGACGTTGGTATCATTACTTACTGATGTTGGTATCATTACTTACTAACGTTGGTATCACTACTTACTAACGTTGGTACATGTATCACTTTTTACTGACGTTGGTATCACTACTTACTGACATTGGTATCACTACTTACTGACGTCGGTATCACTACTTACTGACGTTGGTACTGTATCACTACTTACTGACGTTGGTATCATTACTTACTGATGTTGGTATCATTACTTACTAACGTTGGTATCACTACTTACTAACGTTGGTACATGTATCACTTTTTACTGACGTTGGTATCACTACTTACTGACGTTGGTATCACTACTTACTAACGTTGGTATCACTACTTACTGACGTTGGTATCACTACTTACTGACGTTGGTATCACTACTTACTAACGTTGGTACATGTATCACTTTTTACTAACGTTCGTATCACTACTTACTGACGTTGGTATCACTACTTACTAACGTTGCTATCACTACTTACTGACGTTAGTATAATTACTTACTGATGTTGGTATGCCTACTTACTGATGTTGGTATCACTACTTACTAACGTTGGTATCACTACTTACTGACATTGGTATCACTACTTACTGACGTCGGTATCATTACTTACTGACGTTGGTATCACTACTTACTGATGTTGGTATCACTACTTACTAAAGTTGGTATCACTACAAACTGATGTTAGCATCACTACTTACTGACGTTGATATCATAACTTACTGACGTTGATATCACTACTTACTGACGTTGGTATCACTAATTACTGACGTTGGTATTACTACTTACTAACGTTGGTATCACTACTTACTGACATTGGTATCACTACTTACTGACGTCGGTATCATTACTTACTGACGTTGGTATCACTACTTACTGATTTTGGTATCACTCCTTACTGATGTTGGTATCATTTCTTACTGATGTTGGTATCATTACTTACTAACGTTGGTATCACTACTTACTAACGTTGGTACATGTATCACGTTTTACTGACGTTGGTATCACTACTTACTGACGTTGGTATCACTACAAACTGATGTTGATATTACTACTTACTGACGTTGGTATCACTCTTAGCGGAGGTAGGAAACCAGCCAATAAACTGATGCTCTTTACAGAACTTGTCAATTTTGCTTGTGTCAGGTTCAGCGCCTTCTATGTCACACTGCAACGCAAAGACCACATCGGTCATTCTATTGTTAACTAAACAGACGAGACTTTTTATGATTAAGTGTTCTATTGATCGGTACAGTTGATTATGTGAACATTGTTCGTGTATACTGTACTTGGTAATGACATGATGATGCGCATGCCACATCATCTCTAAACAGTCCAAGAAAATAATTTTTAACATCCACTCAATAAAATAATTCATAAGGAACTTCCCATGTTATTAGTCCTCTTCAAATTTATAAACGAAAGGCAATGTATAACAATATTAACAACGTTAAGAGTCTGTAAAATGAACAGATTCAAAAAGTTACTTTACAATTATTTATTAACCTGCTCTCTAACAAAATTGATTCAAATGTCAATTGCCATGTACATATGTATGAGACATGTGTGACAAGTATGATAACACCTTGTCATAAAGTTGTGACCATTCTTCGAGCTCCACAGCTTTATTTCGTAACCAGAACAATATAACATACATGTCCCGTAAAATGGTAGTCGGTTCTTATTTGCATAGAAACTGAAAATAGACCAATTTTGTCAATTTTGTTTCATCCAAAACTGAATTATTAGTTGAACAGTTTTCCTGATAGAGATTCAAAATGACGAATTATATTACACTGTAACTAGCATGTTTCTGTAGACGGAACGCTTTATGTAAAATTCCCATATGGACAGTTAAACAGATGTACAAGCTGATTCCAGATATCCTTTAGGTTATTGAGGGTAATGTATGATTGCATAATAACTCTACGGACAAACAAGGTCATGGTCACGAAGCATATGATTTCATATACCGAGAAGAAAATCTGCTGAGTAGAAGAAGACTTCTTTGACACAAATCTGCAAGTTTGACCTTTTACCTACCTTATTGGCAAGCAGCAGGACGGGCACTGGTTGTTCATTGGCTAACATCACTTTAGAATTTACGTCATTTAGCCACTGTAAAACAATTTTATCAAATACAGTTCTTAATATGAAATTTAAAAAAAAAAAATCATGCAAACTTGAAAGACGTAAAATAGAACAGGAGGCCCTTGGGCCTAAAAGGTCACCTGAGTAAACTCTGAAGTACTCAAATTGTAGCATGGTCCTTGTTTTAAAATTGGCACAAAGTTACTTTGGAGAGAGGGCATACACCAATACTAACCTGGAGACCAGTTATACACATGGTGTATAAGATGAATTAGATGATACGTTTAATGGATTATATACAGGTGAAGTTGTAGCCAATCACTGGCCAATCACAGGCCAGGGTAGCCATCCAGAATTTTATAATCAGCATGAAAAGTTTCAAACTTGGTCGAAACTTCATAAGGAATACTTCTACTAAGTTAGAAGTCAATCGATGTAGCCTTTCTTGAGTAGTAGTCATAAACATCTCAGTCAATGAGAGGTCAGGGTGACCATCTTGGATTTTCTGATCGGCAAAAAAAGTAAGAACACTTGTTCGGAACCTCTTAAAGAACATTTGTACACATAAAGAAGTGAATTGCTACAGATAGTCTTGAGAAGTCGAAAGTATCTTCTCTCAGTAAATCCGAGGCCAGGATCGGCCATCTTGTATTCTCCAATTGGCAGTAACTCTGAAAATTATTATATCGCTAATCGGGCCTATTTACGAACCTGTCTGCAATCTTATTGATATAAAGCAGCAGAGCAGAATTATCAAAATCCGTTCACATTTACTCAAGTTATTGTGTTCACAAGCTTAAGTTCCTTGGGCTCCAATGGGTGTAATTAAATTTCAATGTCCCATCACTCTGCCAGTTACTGTCTGATCGGAAACACTTTTGAACTCGTCCGAGATAAAAGTTAACGCACGACAGACGACGCACGACAGACGAAGACGGATGGCAATGTGTTACCATGACCATGGTCAGGTGACCTAACAGTTAACATTATATACTAGTGGTCGTCATAAATGATGCTTTGTTTTGTATTATTTTATGAGAGATCACCAATTCGAGTCATTTAGGGTCAATCAAAATATATGTAAAATAAGCGCGTACGAACCCCGATGTGTTGTATTTATAGAACATGGGAGACAGAAAACGAAAGGGGTATGAGGCTTTAAACCACGACTAATGAGCTCCCTGTAACATATCGCATTTGAAAAGTTCTCCTCACCAGGAACTAGTTCCAAAATGAATGAACGTTTCATTCTTTGTCACACCAAGAAGTATCGCCGGGCCGGGCTAATATAACCTTTCTGTACGCGCTTAACGTCTCAGCAATATAACTCAATGACAACACGTTGTAGTACACGAGACTCATATCCCAACACCTCATCCAGAGTTTTGTTCACTAGGGTC
Source organism: Mizuhopecten yessoensis (assembly GCF_002113885.1). Taxonomy (NCBI): domain Eukaryota; kingdom Metazoa; phylum Mollusca; class Bivalvia; order Pectinida; family Pectinidae; genus Mizuhopecten; species Mizuhopecten yessoensis. The sequence goes on from NW_018408441.1 coordinate 600,570, forward strand.
CCCCTTGTCTGATCGGTAACCATAAAGAAATAAACAATGCTGACAACCTTAAAATAAAGTTTCATGGGTGTCAGCAGAGTTTAAAGATGGTTTTTATGGTAATTTGGTGGATATGGCATTTAAGTTTGGTTTAATTCTGTGCTTTTTAAGCAATGAAATGAATTTAGGATGATATGACAAAAAAGCGTTATGGTTCCATGTTCTTTCAAGCACAAATCAATAATGTACTCAAAGTGCAGGTTTAAATATTATTAATCATGCTGCATTTTCGATTCCAGAAAATATTCTTACCTTAAGCACCGAATCAAACGTAGCAGGTCTGTGAAAAACGAAATCAGATAAATGAATGAGCATCCAACTTAAATTACAAGGTGTGTACCAAAAAGTAAATTAAAGTAAAATTGCAGCTAATGCAACTAGTAGGAGTCAACCTTATACATTGTTCTTCGTGGACGATTCTGTAATACAATAAGCACAAATGTTGTGAAAGTAAACTTCATTTTAGCGAGTTAGAAAATATAAGACGCCTAATTAAAACAAAAATATTCACAAATACTCCCTAAACGCTCCCATAATGCTTTACGCTAATGACATATGCACAAAGTCGGTCCAAAAGAATCGGGATAAAGGCCGTAACTGTCTCAACTTTTCAGAGACCACGGAGGATATCTTTAATCTCAAAATATAAACGTAGGTCTTTCAACGAAAGGTTTAATTCCTATTTAACGTTCTCCCAGTGTTAAATCAGTAATTGGATCAGCTAATCAGAGGCCAGAGAGTATAAAAAAGACATCCCTTTCAATAAATAACTTTCATTATAATCCGTCACATGAAACAAAACACCCACGACATGCCACAGCCAATCAGAGGCAGTGCCGGTCACGTTTGATGTTCTATAAATAAAAATATTTTATTTCTGCCCATAAATACTGATGTTGATATGTTCCAACAAGTTTAAATTGACTTTACCAGACTGTCCATTTCAACCACCTTGCGAACGTGTTGATATCGTTCATTACAATTACAGGGCTTGGCTTCATCATCCCTTTCAACAACTGTTTTAACCATCCACAAAGTATGACGAAACTATATCCCGATACGTCTCAGTCAATCAGAGAAATGTTTGCCATATTTGATGTTTGTTCAATTATTTAAGTTCTGCTTAATTTTCCCTAAGATTTCTTCCAAACGAAATAGCGGCATAAGCGGAAGACAGAAGAACATAGACGGATCAAAACCAATATGTACGCAAACCTCGTTTAGGTCAACAAACAAATATTTTACGTAGTAATAAATCTAATTGATTTACAACTGCCAACAATGGTAACAAAAAACAGATATATGTATGTGTACTTGTTATAAGTAATGGGTTTCTATGGCGTTCTAGCCAAAGTAGTTAAAACAGATTTGACATTGAATAATGATCTCTACACATCCAGGGAATTAATACAATACTTGCATTTTCAGTGAAAAACGATTCAACTGTCATATAATAAAAAGTTAAAAAATAAAAAATAAAGAGAATAAAAGAAGAAAGATAACAATTTTTGAAAAAAAAATGATGAAAAAAAAATGAAAAAAATGAAAAAACAAGAGAATACAAAAATGTAAACAAAACAGCACCATAAACGGAATAGGGGTAGAATAATTCTTAGACGACAAACTGTCGTTAATACCAATACAAAACGTAATCCGTAAACAAAACGTAACGGATAAAGGAGACCTACCTGGATAGATCGAAAACGATTATTGCACCAATTCTGAAAAATAAAATTTAAAACATATAAACTAACAATATATTTATTCAATACCATATCAATTAGTTGAAATAAGCGGTATACAATTACAGAATATGCATGTGACATCTACAAAAGGTGCATTTACACCAACTACGCAAGCAAACAAACGGTCCGTGGTATATGAAAGCATTTTTTATTTGCGATAATGTATCAATGACTAGATTACAAACAATCAGCAATGTGGTTTCTGTGAATCCATGTCTACATTACACACTATTAGTACTGTGGTGTCAGTGTATCCATGACTACAGTACACACTATTAGTACTGTGGTGTCAGTGTATCCATGACTACATTGCAAACTATTAGTACTGTGGTGTCAGTGTATCCATGACTACATTACAACCTATTAGTACTGTGGTGTCAGTGTATCCATGACTACATTACAATCTATCAGTAATGTGGTTTCTGTGTATCCATGACTACATTACACACTATAAGTACTGTGGTGTGAGTGTATCCATGTCTACATTACAAACTATCAGTAATGTGGTTTCTGAGAATCCATGACTACATTACACACTATCAGTACTGTGGTGTCAGTGTATCCATGACTACATTACACACAATTATCACTGTGGTGTCAGTGTATCAATGACTACATTACAAACTATTAGTACTGTGGTGTCAGTGTATCCATGTCT
>NW_018408441.1:603722-603834 GCF_002113885.1 Mizuhopecten yessoensis
ATCTACATTACATACTATTAGTACTGTGGTGTCAGTTTATCAATGTCTACATTACATACTATAAGTACTGTGGTGTCAGTTTATCAATGTCTACATTACATACTATCAGTAC
>NW_018408441.1:604384-604558 GCF_002113885.1 Mizuhopecten yessoensis
GGCCTTCACTACATACTATTAGTAATGTGGTTTCTGTGTATCCATGACTAAATAACACTCTATAATTACTATGGTGTCAGTGTATCCATGTCTACATTATCAACTATCAGTAATGTGGTTTCTGTGTATCCATGACTACATTACACACTATTAGTACTGTAGTGTCAGTGTATC
>NW_018408441.1:604614-604860 GCF_002113885.1 Mizuhopecten yessoensis
ACTGTGGTGTCAGTGTATCCATGTCTACATTACATACTATTAGTACTATAGTGTCAGTGTATCCATGTCTACATTACACACTGTTAGTACTGTGATGTCAGTGTATCCATGTCTACATTACATACTGTTACTATTGTGGTGTCAGTGTATCCATGACTACATTACACACAATTAGTACTGTAGTGTCAGTGTATCCATGTATACATTACATACTATCAGTACTGTGGTGTCAGTGTATCCATGTCT
>NW_018408441.1:606033-606370 GCF_002113885.1 Mizuhopecten yessoensis
TCATGTCTACATTACACACAATTAGTACTGTGGTGTCAGTGTATCAATGTCTCCATTACATACTATTAGTACTGTGGTGTCAATGTATCCATATCTACATTACACACGGTTATGTTATTACTTTGGTGTCAGTGTATCCATGACTACATTTTACACTATCAGTACTGTGGTTTTTGTGTATCCATGGCTTCATTACATACTATTAGTAATGTGGTTTCTGTGTATCCATGACTACATAACACACTATAACTACTGTGGTGTCAGTGTATCCATGACTACATTATCAACTATAAGTAATGTGGTTTCTGGGTATCCATGACTACATTACACACTATCA
>NW_018408441.1:607898-608301 GCF_002113885.1 Mizuhopecten yessoensis
CTATCCATGACTACATTACACTATTAGAACTGTGCTGTTAGTGTATCCATGTCTACATTACAAACTATCAGTAATACGGTGTCAGTGTATCCTTGACTACATTACACACTATTAGTACTGTGGTGTCAGTGTATCCATGTCTACATTACACACTGTTATTACTGTGGTGTCTGTGTATCCATGTCTACATTTCACATTATTAGTACTGTGGTGTCAGTGTATCCATGACTACATTACATACTGTAATTACTGTAGTGTCAGTGTATCAAAGTCTACATTACACACCGTTAGTACTGTGGTTTCTGTGTATCCATGACTACATTACATACTATTAGTACTGTGATTTCTGTGTATCCATGACTACATTACCCACTATTAGTACTGTAGTGTCAGTGTATCAATG